>NW_027492788.1:0-18848 GCF_021521415.1 Bidens hawaiensis
AGGAAGATGAAGAACAGATTGGTCATTAGTTGGATCATTTTCATTGCAATTGTAATTGCAATGAAAATGTAACTAGTTGACTGAATTTGAAGTTGTTGACTATTTGTATTTTGACTTTATTAGTTAATTTAGGACTTTATGCAGTTTAAGTATTATGTATTTTGACTTTATTTTGGATGTAATTTTGGATCCCTTTTAAGCAATGTATCATCAGTTTATTTTGGATCTTTGGTTAGTTTATTTTGGACTTTTGGATGGATTGTATACACAATCTGCACATTGTGCACTATCTACACATGATGCACAATCTGCACATTGTGCACTATCTACACATTATGCACAATCTACACATTATGCAGAATCTGCACATCATGCACAATCTGCACATCATGCACAATCTGCACATTGTGCACTATCTATCTACATATCCATCTATCTGCACATCATGCACAATCTGCACATTGTGCACTATCTATCTACACATCCATCTATCTGCACATCATGCACAATCTGCACATTGTGCACTATCTATCTACACATCCATCTATCTGCACATCATGCACAATCTGCACATTGTGCACTATCTATCTACACATCCATCTACAACATCCATAAACCAAGAGATGAATACTGCATAATATGATCTGATCTGATCCAAGGGCAAATAAGTAAAAACTGCCAAACCATTAAATTAAGTAAAATCTGATCCAAGGGCAAATATGTCCAAACCCTTAAAATAAGTAACATCTGATCCATCCATCTGCAGTTATGCACAACCATTACCATACCATGAAAAACTTCAAAAACATGAAAAACTTAATACATCCATAACAACTTAATACATCCATACAAGTGTTTGAAAAACTTAAAATAAGTCCAGACAACAACTTAATACATCCATACCATGAAAAACTTCAAAAAAAGTCTAACAACTTAATCTGCAAAAACAGTCATAAAAATATCCATACCATAAAGTCATAAAAACTACAAAAACAGTCAAACAGTAGGCACATTAATCTGCAAAATTTTTCATGCATGATCTCTTGTTGTGACCCTTTTGACCACATGTCCCACAAGTGTTTGATCCTTTTGGCTTTGTCTTTCTCACTGCCTTCACTTTCTGGCCTTCACCCTCCACAGCCTTTCCCTTGCCCTTTGCATCAACCTTTGACTTTTTCCTTGAACCACCATCTTCCCTTTCCACTGCTGACTTTTTCCTTGATTTCTTTGGCCTTCCAGTTTGCTTTTTTAATTTAGGAGCTGTGATCTGGATTGGGACTTGTGATGTGGGCCACATACTCATACCATTGATGGGATACACCTTGTAGCTATACACTGCCTTCCACCTATCCATTGTGTAAATTGGTTTGACAAATGTTTCTGGCCTGCCAACAGATCTGTCATGTGCACCCTTCACCCAAATACATGCCACCACATGTCTACAAGGTATCCCAGTTATCTCCCATCTCCTACATGCACATGTACTTGTGCTCATGTTCACTACACACTGATCACCATATGGACCTGTTACCTGATAATGATCCTCACCGTTCCAATGCACAGAGTACCTATCATCCAAATATGTAAACCATTCACATCATTTACAAGACAAGTAAATATTCACATACAACTCACCTGCTTGCTTCCTTCTTCACTGACTCCATAATTTGTGTAGCATATGGTGTTAGTAACCCTGATGATCTATCAATTACCTTCAACACAGTAACAATCTTCCTCATCACATATTCTCTGATGTATTCCAGCAATGTGATAATAGGCTTGTCCCTTCCATCTACCAGCTTTGAATTGAAACATTCACACATGTTGTTGGTCAACACATCAGACATTGCTCTACCTATTATAACAAAACACAACAGATAAAGGACAAAACTTGAAAGTTATGAGAGAATAAAGGATACAAAATTAAAAACTTACCAGAGAAGTGTGACCTTGACCATGTTTCTGGTGGGATCTTAGATACCCAAAGATGACACCTTTTGTTCAAGTTTTTTAGGTTGTTCATCTCTCTCTCATATTGTGTAGGTGATGTACATCTAGCCAGCTTCCAAAGAGCATCCCTTAAAAGCTTTCCTTTGAAGAGTGATCTTAGGTTATCTTCAATGTGCCTCACACAAAACCTATGCTCTGCAGAAGGAAACAACTTATCTACAGCCTGTATAAGACCCTTTTGCCTGTCACTCATAAAGGTAAACTTGGATCTGTTGTTTATATCCAAGTCATCACCAAGGCATTCCAAGAACCATTCCCAAGAGTTCAATGTTTCAGCTTCAACTACAGCATATGCAACAGGGTAGTATCCATTGTTTGGATCTAGAGCAACTGCTGTTAAAAGTTGAC
Organism: Bidens hawaiensis; assembly: GCF_021521415.1. Classification (NCBI taxonomy): domain Eukaryota; kingdom Viridiplantae; phylum Streptophyta; class Magnoliopsida; order Asterales; family Asteraceae; genus Bidens; species Bidens hawaiensis. The sequence goes on from NW_027492788.1 coordinate 2,359, forward strand.
CAGGCCAAGCACTTTTAAGGAAAGCCCCATCCAGTCCCAACAGATACTACCCTGTTGCATATGCTGTAGTTTTAAGGACTGGTCCCTCATCTTTATTAGCACTGCTAGATCCAACCCCCTGCACTTCCATATCTCCTTCACACACAGCCCTGACCCTTACCAAATCATCTTTTCTTATCCTAATTTGTCTTCTTGTTTCAACTGCATGTGCCTTGATCATATCCTTCACCTCTGCTTTTGTACCAAAAACTTGTCCCACATGGAAAAGATAATCCATGTCCCCCTCATTTCTTTGTTTCTCATTATACATCCTATCATTATCCAACATCACATCATCCATTTCTATGTCCAAAACCTCTAAACTACAATTTGCATCCTGCTGTTCAACTTCAAAATCAGTATGCAGTCTGAAATCCCTCATATCTACATCTACATCATGTATTTCACCATCTTCATAGTTGAAGTCACTATCTGAATCACTTTCTGAATCTTCATCACCATCCCTATTTTTCTTAACATTTTTAGATTTCTTTTTGTTCTTAGATTTCTTCACATTCTTTGGTTTCTTAACTGGACAACCCTCTAGATGTTCATCATCATCAGAACTCTCATCTCTCATTTCATAGTTAGAATCCCTACTATCATCAGTTCCACTTTCATCTGAACTTGAAGACTCATCTCCACTTTCTTCATCTGAAATTGAAGAATCTTCACTATCTCCATCCCCACCTCCATCCCCACCTCCATTGTAATCCATATCCACCTCATTTGTAGGCTGCACACCATATCCACCTCCATCCCCACCTCCATCTACATCACCATTGTAATCAATCTCCACCTCATTTGTAGGTTGCACACCAAAAGCATCCTCTCCAAACATAGGGTCAAATTCTGGATCCTCATGACATATATCAATCTGGTCTTGTTGTTCAACAACACCAACATTATTCTCTTCTTGAACATTCACATTTGCATCCTGTTTGTCTTGTTCCACAACTACCTCATTTGTGCTATCTTGCCATTCCAACAACAACATTTTCTTAACTGAGTTTGCTTTATCTAGTACGACCTCACTTGCAAGAAACTCCTCATCTGTTATCTCTTCAATGGTAAACTTTGAGGGTGAGCAGAAGTATGTGTGTATAGAGGTGAACTCATGCTCAACATACACATTCATTAACTGATTAAAAGCTCCAATATACTTAGCAAATCCCCTAACATCATCATCACTTCCCAAAGCTCTAAGCCCCCAATCCAATTCTGAACCCGGTACTACATAATGGTAGAATCTAACCTTATCTGTAGGATAGGATAATTCAAGCAAGATTCGATCAAGCTCGTGAACTGAAAACTTGTCAATATCTAGCATGTCAACAAAATGGACAACGGCTCTCTTATAAACCCGTCCTGAAATTTAGTGAAACTGCCACCATGGTGCATCTTGATCGTGAACAAATGTGGATTATTTACTATACAAACAAGATTAAACAGCTGTTAGTTAAATAAACCCAATTATAAACCCTAAAGTTTTAACTTACCATAAAACACATCAGCATTTGATTGTTCATCAGCTTCACGAATGTAGAATCGAGGATGAGGAGGATCATCCATCTTACGTGTTTAAGTTCTGAGAATGATGTGCAATTGATTGAAGCCCTAATTGAGTCGTGTCGGACACGAGGGTTTAAGGTTTTTGATCGCCGGGAATTGATTCGATTGAGAGGGAGGGGGAAGAGTGATACAGAGGCTTAGTTGCAGAGATATATGAAAGGACAAAAGTACCCTCACATGCGCCTCACGTGATGGGATTTAACTGACTTTTTCTAACCCAGTTAGCGTAAAGGACAAAACTTGTAGGAAAAAAAAGTTTAAAGTACACCGCCTGCAAGGAAACTTAGAAAAGGACACGAACCGAAATTCGTCTTATTTTAAAGGACAAAATTTGTAATTCTGTCTAAATATATATAGGGATGTAAACAAGTGACGCGATCTTTATTTTTAAAGTTAAAGCTTGACTAATTAGTACTTTTCCAACTTTGAGTTTGGCATGTTTGTTAATTATTAATTAATTTATAATTACCTTTTATACATACATTAATTATATATTTAACCTAGTGTATATTATTTAGTTTTTTATCATAATTCTATCTATGATATTATTTGGTTACTTTTATATTCTTTAGTTACTTTTATTTTAATTTTATGTATGATAGTAGTTATTATATTAGAAAATATTAAATAAACAATAAGATCAATAATATGCTCTTTAGGCTCAATAGTCGGCTCGAACTTAATAAGTGAAGCTTAGGCTCATGCTCGTTTATTAAACAATTTTTGGCTCAAACTCGTTTAAGCTCAGCTCTATTCAAGCTTCAACAGCCCGATATCCTTTACAATGTGCATCCCTAGTCAAAACAGATAATGATAAATGGCAACTCTATTTGATATGTGAACTCCAATCTTTTACACCAGTTGAGTCGGGCGGATTTGGCAATTGGTCGAAACGAATTATTTTCAGTACATGTAAGATTGGATCGACCCGGAACGCTTAACCAACTATTCTAGAGAAGCGTTGCTTCGGGAATAATAATAATACAACCTGGATCGACCCATCAAGTAAACGGGTCGAAACAGTATAATATGAATCTCCAATCAACAAACCTTTGATATAATAAATGTACAATTGATACATGTACAACAAAATACCTAATGCTATTATATCTCTCACATAAACATGGAATCCTCGGACATTATCGTCAACAACGAATACTTAACTTTCACTCTAATCCTACCTCCCTCCACACACAGCTTAGCCCCGGTCACCACCCAATACCCGGGCGGGTCTTCCGGGCCCCTCACCATTTCCCGAGTATCAACAAAACCCGACATCTTCGGGGCGCGTAAAGGCGGGCCATCAGGATAAACAGCCGAATTCAGTTCCACCTTAACGGGCTTTTGTTCCGGTGTGGCAAGGCCCATACTAAACGGTGTACTCATTAACGTCGACATAAGGCCTGATTTCCGAGAGTGCATGGTGGGCCCGTCCCATTCGGACCGACGGATCTTTCCGGACCCCACCATCGAGTACCCTAACCGGAGAAAGAGGACTTTTTTTATGCCTACGCCTTTGACTTCAAACCATGCTTTGGTGACTATAGACGCTGAGTCATCGATGTGCTCGACTGGGAGAGCGCAGACTTGAGAGAATATGCTCCATTTAACGGGCTCGAGGTAGCCTTTTCCGATATTCTCGTCGTTCGGTTTGTAGGTGAAGTCGTCGGTGAGTTCGAGTAGTTTAGGGATGGAAGATAGGTGTTGGAGATGGATGGCTAGCCGGTCACTCTTTCGTCCTTCTAGGTATAACCGGACCCCAGTTACGGGCCGGTTCTCGGTGTCAACCTGTGAATGGTGAAAATGGGTTAGAGTGAAAACGGATCGGGTTAAATTAGGCTGGGCCGACTCACAAACACGCTTTTTTGATCAAGTGTTAATATTTTACCAGTATTTAATCTTTTGATAAGATATAGAAGAGGTACTAACTCGGCAATTTCCATCATGACCCGAAAATAATCAGGTTTTGGGTTGGCATAAATTAAACAGGTCCTCTTTGGATTGGCTTTTTAATTAAACTGGTCAGCCTATTTAATTAAATGGGTCGTGTTTGGGCCGGCTTGTTTAATTAAACGGTTTGTGTTCAGCTTGACCTACGTAACCCATTTAGTTAAACATGTTGACCCACTAACCCGTTTGTGACACATTTAACCCATTGTTTACAACCCAACAACCCAATTAACACGTTTACAGCTTGATTATCACTCGTCAACCCATTTGACACGTTTAGATAAATGAGTTTAAAGGGGTTGTGTTCGGGTTACACGATTTTTAAGTTGTGCAGGTTATGGCTGATGTTTTTGGCACATAAAACTAAGAGTCGTATTCCAGTCCGACACAATAGACACCATGCATTTAAGTATGGTAATGCCTTCCAATCTATTTGACAAGTTTCTTTTTAGTTAAGTATTTTAGCTTAACCCGTTCGACCGTTAGAAAACAAACATAAACCAAATAGGCAAGATTTGACCTTGGTAGTGTTGACATAAAGGCGAGGACCCAAGAAAGTGAACTGGAGCGACGGAGATGGGGATTTCTTGCGTCTAGGAGCGAGCGGAAGATCGCCATACGCTGGGGCCCATTGCCGGGGCAACTGGAACTCTAGAAATTGCTCAAGCTCCTCAATTGGTGGCTTATCTGCAAAACATGAAATATATTACAACAAAAAAAAAGGACTAGCCCAACAACTTCTTGATCAACTAATAACATCATGGATGTTACTGTTATATCGGTAAACGAGCCGGGCCGGGCTGACCTGAGCAGAGCCAGGGTGGGCTCAGGCTTCACTAGTTTACAAACTGGCCTTGGCTCGGGATCGGCTCGTTTACAGACAGAGTCGGTTCGGCTCGTATCGTTTATAAATGATCAAATTTCGAGCGAGCCGCGAACTTTTTGAACAACCCTAATGTTACAAGAAGAACACGTACATCGAAGGTAAAGATTAATGGCATGGCTTAAAAAGCCACTACCGCGAACACCGCTTAAAAGTGCAACGATCGGAACAAACGACACAGAAATGACGTTTGGGGCTTGTGACACAGTTGAAAGCCAACTTTTGTGGCTTTGACCTTTATCGATACCTCCTCGGCGAACATGAATGCTGAATAGATCCTAAAAGGAATTAAATGAAACGCCAATAGTTTAGCATTCCTATTTAAAAATATCAAAATAAAGAAAAGATGATTATTATAAAAATATAAAAAATAGGATCTTACGTCCTTCTTAGATCGGGACACAACAGTCGGTCTTAGAGAATTCGCGAGTATTGGAGGGAGATCCCAAGCTACGGATCGTTCATCCTGGATTACACCACAACGATAATGGTAAGAAGAAAATTATTATAATGTTTATATCCGAGTAAGAGTGCATTTAATATGAAACTAACTTATAAGTAGAGAATCACGAGAATCATAATAACCACTAGGGCGTAATGCTAGAAATGTAGTGGGAGAAAGACCGTTAGGCCTGTAGACGAACCGAACATCAGTCAACCATTCTGTGGGAAGTTCGTTTATTTAAAAAGCGAACAAGGACAAACAACATTTTTTTGTTCATATAGTTAAACGAATGACATGACTATATGTCTCATCCGTACATATATGCTCGTGAATTTGCGTTTAATTAAATGTGTTTAAGTCCGTTTGTTCACGTTCATTCATTTATGTTCGTTAGTTTATATTTGTTTAAGTTCACTCATAAAACCTTTTTAGATCCACAAAAATTTAGTCTAGTTTTACAATATTAATATATCACTCATTACACTTTAGTTTTATAACTTTTGCAGTCTAGATTGAAGTTCATGTTTATTTTTAATTAGTGTTGGCTCAATTAACTTCGTTTATGCTCGTTTGTCCATGTTCAGTCATGCGTGTTTGTTTATGTCTGTTTGTGGTCATGAACCTTCATTTATACTATATAACAGATGAACATAAACAAACATGATTATATTCATTTTCTTAACAAACAAAAACGAACAAGAAAACTCCGTTCATTTAGTTCGTGTTCGGATCGTTTGTTCAGTTAAAGTTGAACGAACGAACATGACCACGCATGGTTCGTGTTCGTTCGGTCTATTTACGGGCCTAACACGCCAATTTTACATTTTACCCCCTCTAATTTTCACTGTTTTGACATACCTTTTCCTTTGATAATTTATCGGAGCCTGAAACCGAAGCTTCAGAATCACATTTAGAAAACTCATCATCCGCTAACCTCTTCAACATATTCTGCACTTCTGTTGGCTCAAGATTCGAGCTTTGTAACTGCTTTTGGTAAATTACATCTTTACCCCCCATCTTTACCCCAACAACTATATGGGTACCATACTTATCAATAAACCTGAGAGAACATAACATTTCTTGATTTTAAGCTTTGCAACATACAATAAACTGTTCAAATATCGAGTAAAATGTCATACTCAGCAAGAGCAGCAGGATCCCATGAAGATGGCACTTCTTGTTTCACTTTTTCAGATAATGCAATTTGTGTTTTTGCTAACTCGATGTTGTATAATGTTATAAAATATCCGTCAAACGCTAGATTTTTTGTCATTGGCGCGTCTTTTTGCCAACATCCTTTGTAACCGAACATCGAATTGAAGAACCCGGATGGTATTTTACCGGATAACGATAGTTCTTGATTGAATTGCTCGGACATCTGATATGCATACCAACATACATATACATAAATAAGCATTAGCTTAGCTTCGGCTTTTGCAATCAAGCATATTAGGTATGAGTTAAAAATCACAAGGGTTTTGCTAGTTGTCTTCGGTTTATTGAATTCACAACCATATAGTCATCATTAGTGATACTTGATATCATATCTATTAGCTCAATTTTATAAAATACGAGGCACATTGACGTGATAGGGTCCTGAGCCAAGGCGTGAGACGCGTACGCCATTGGCGTAAGGCAAGGGATCATGCACTTTAGATTGCATAAGGCAAGCGATGTGAAGAAAGTGCACCTTGAAGTGCGATTTTTTCCAAAAAAGGTGGCTTCAAGTGCTCGTCTTTTGTACAAACGAGTTTTTTATGCATCAGAACGTTGTACATATAGCTTTTTAGGTTGCACATTTAGGTAACTTATACAATAAATCATTTATAATATACAAATATAATCTATTTTTATGTTTCTCGTACCCAAAACTTAAATATAATATGCTCTCTATATGATTTAATATATAAATAACCTACATCTACGAACCTAAAAACCTATATGTACAACATTCCATGTACAAGGTTTACGGCATGAGGTGTGCCTTTCGTACGGGTAAGGACTTATACATATAGATTCTTAGTTTGTATATATATTATTTATACATTAAATCATACTTAAAGCTTATTTATAGCTAAAGTTTGGGTATGCAATGGCAAAAAAAGTATCGAGACTTCAAAAAAATTATATACATAAATTACGCCTCACGTACGAAAAGTGATGCGCTTTTATGCTATACTTCTCAGCTCATGCTATCACCTCACGCTTTTTAAAACCAAGTCTGCACCTCCATTGCGCCACGGATAGTACAGAATATTGAGTGTGCCTTGCAGCTAAACGCGCTTTTAAATACCCAAACCGATATGCATATGCATATACAAGTACAATCTTAACATTGACTTCTAAGGTCAAACATATTATGTATCATTTCAAATTTCACAAAGGTTTTGCAAATTGTCTTCAACTTATAATTAGTGGTGTGCCTGATGCGGTTCAGTGTTGTTTTGGGCTAAAACCAAAACTTCGGTTTTTGGATATTTTTTGAAACCGTTTGGTTTCGGTATTTTCGGTTTTCGTTTTGGAATTTTTCCATTTGAACTTGAAAATTTTATGCCGAAAAAAAAAGTTGGCAAAAAATAATGAATTTAGGTATAAATAATTTTGTTAATTACATAAATTACTTAAAAATAAAAAAATAAAAAATTTAAAAATTCGGTCTTGTTCGGTTTTTTTGGTTTTTATTACATGCAAAACCAAAACCGAACAATTAGTTCGGTTTTTAAAAAAACATAAAACCAAACCATTTGTTTTTGTTTCAGTTTTGTTTTTTCGGTTTCTTGCACACCCCTACTTGTAATCCAATCCTAAGATCAAAGTACTATGTTTGACTTTTAATGTGAAACATCATATGATAAAAGCCGATTCGAGATGGCTAATCTCTCAAGATAGTGACCCTTTGAGCGGGTTAGACTCCAAAGAAATAATAGAACGAGACATTGTTTTATCAATTTTTCTTCTTTCTTTAATACTCAATAATAAAGCCCTTAAATAGGCATACAAAGATGCAAAATATTAAATGTGCAGATGCAACTAATTAGGAGAACATGGCTCTAATGCATATACCCACTAACCTAATAAACTAACCACTAACATGACTGAAAAACAAAACAAATAAAACACATTCATAATAATAAACGTGGGCTAGTTCATAGTTAACTTTGGCACGTATCATCGTACGACCACAACTTACATGATTAAACGAGAGAACATCGGAACGAAACCTTGTCCGATCACCTTTATCACACTTAACCGCCTGAGAGACATTAGAAACAATCACACCACCAGGAACCACCAGATCCTTAGTCAACTTACCATCAAGCTTAATCAGGGTTGACCCAGATGGTCCGGGTTTACAGCCGGTTAACCGGATATCGCAGGTGAGATCATACCCGTACCCGATTACAGACACCGCCTTCTCAGCCGCTGATTGAGGATCGAAGAAATTGGTCTTGTAGATTGACATCGGAATTGTCGAATCAATTGGGGTATCTGTCTGGGTTTTGAAATTTATTTATTTATAAAATTGGTGGGTGTGAATGGAGTTAAAGGGTGTGGGTTGATGCCAGGTGGAAATTGATTTAAGAGGATGAAAGAGTTGACTTTCAAGAGTCAAAAAGTAATGTTTGAACAAGGGAGTTGAAAGGTACTTGCTTTAATAAAAAGAGTTTTGTTTTGTTAATGACTTAATCAGTTTGTAAATCTTTTACTAGATTCCTCTAATCTAATTAATTGTTGTTAAAGTGATAATAATATTGATAAAGGGAAGCGTGTTTGTTTTTTTTAACAGAATAAACGTATGTATATGACATTTTGATGATAAGAGTGAAGTTTTACTGTTTTAGATCTTTTTGTGCTCTTTGTTTGCTTTTATCTCTTAATATATAAGATGAGGATATGTTCGTATAATGTATTTGGAAATATGTGTTTAGATAAAAGACTATGGAAAAAAGTTAACTACTAAATATATTAAAAAAGATTAAAAAAATAATGTGTTTTAGTCTATTTCTATAATAAGTAGAGGAGTAAGAGGGTTAAAGTGATAAATATGAGTTACTAGTTTTGGAACCCGTGTGATGCAAGGGATACTAAACGGTTTTATAAGATGAAAAAGATGCACCTAATAATCACTTGAATTAAATGCTCGCATATTTTTAATCCTTATAATTTAGGTAGTTAGTTTTTTTATTAAATGATTGATTGACATGTTTTGGTTACATTGATATAAATATGTTTTTATTAAAAATAGAATATAGATTTACCGGGAAATTTAGGCTATGAACGAATCTTGAAGTGTCATGTGTCCACGGGATAATCTAACTAATAAAGTTACTAATAAACAATACATAATGTATATGAAAAAGCTATCACATCTATGCTTATGTATATGCATTAATTTTATTTATATCACAAAATGATTTTTTTTCAAAAAAGAAAATGAACTTAATAAAAAAAAGATAGTGCATGTGCATGAACATACTCAAGAACGCTGCATCTATTGAAAATTTCGTTATCAGTATCATATATGTGTAATTGAAATAATTTTGGTTATGAACCAATTTCGGGGAATAATTCTCATATAATAATAGTTTTGAGCTACTTAATAAATTATTTGATAAGTTTGAGGGGATTCTCGACTTTGCCATAATGACAACAAAAAAATAACATGTTAAACCTATTCAGTTTTGTGAATGCTTCACTTGAGCATAATTTGCATAACATTCTTTACATGCAATATTTTGATCACTATTAAAGGAAAAGTCAATGCCGACACAATGTTTCACATAATTTGATAAAAGTTAGAAGCATCGATAGGTCTGAAGGTGGCATGTCGAAAGTGTTCATCATTTTTTTCTAAAATTTTAATAGTAATGGGAAAAATACTCAATATTTCAAATTTTGAATCTTTTGATTATTTCCAAAAATGTCATTAAAAATAAATTCGAAACTCAATCACATTTAAAATTCTAACTTTCATTTGTTTTACATTTTCAGGTAAAACAATTGAACCCGTAATAAGTTTGACGATAAATTTATTTGCATTCTCAAACTTCTAAATATTCAGATTACCTATTTTTCACTCGTAACAAATTTGAGCAAAATGTAGTTAACTTGTGTCAAACGATCTATTTACCAACTTTTAACCCGTAATAATAAATTTTTAAGTTTCATAAAAAAACCCGAAACAATCCTTGATAAGAAATACCAAGAAACTAAATATGATAAACTTTATTATATTTGAAGGTGACTGTATATACTATCCTTACAATTTAACACACACACACACACATATATATATATATAGTTTACTAAATTAACCAAAAAATAATAATTGATATATTTAAATCATATATTTATAATTTACAAAAATATATGACAATGTATACAAATCAATAGATAAATGGATTGATTTTAAAATATGGACCAACTTTTAACCATATGTTTATAATTTAATAATTAAAAAAATTGTTTCATAAGATGAAAGTATATTAGAGTTTTTTTTATTTACAATATTCAAAAATATACACAGTGTAATATGTTTATGATAACATTTAAAATTGTATATTCTTTTTAATCTTTAATAAACATGGTTTGTTGTTGATTTTTAGACTTCACCAAGTATGTTGTGAAATATATTTTCTAACGACATATAGTAGTATAATATGTAAATATTTAATTTTATAAAAATGTATAGATATAATATAAATATTTATTAAACAAAAAATGAATAATTAGATCATGTTATACTTATAATATTAGTTGAGTGTAAAAGAAAAATGTATAAAGAAAAATGTATAATTATTTATTTATGACATATATTAGTATTGGAGGAAAAAAATTGTGTGAATTAACCATAAAGATACATGTGTTCACAATTATTTTACTTTACTATAATATGTAGATTACAATAAAATTTATGTATTTATTATGACTAAAGATATTTAAAATACATGGTAAGTTATTTAATAAATAAAGAAAAAAACGAGAACGATGGGAAAGATTTATGGCATAAAAACCTTTTTAAAAATAATAATTAGTTAATAAAAAAATCATACTCGAAATATAAATCAAAATCAAAAACAAAAAATAAAATAAAAAAGCTAAAATGTTTCTCTCATCGTTCTCGTTAAAAAAAAGACGCAATGTTGAGGATCAAAAGAACATTGTATCTTTCTATTTATCATTGTCCTTATGTTTATTTTCATCATTTATTGTGTCTTTTTTTTAACATTGTGTTTTTTTACATACTGTGTCTTTTTTATTTATCATGTGCTTTACTTCTTTTGTTTTTATTTATGTTTTATGTTAAAGATTTTTTTTATTATTTTTCTTGAATTTTCTAATGGTTTTTTAAGCTACAAATCTTTCTCATATTTCTTTTTTTTTTTCATGTTATTTTGTATTTTCCTTAGTATATATCCCTCATACTTTAGATTTATTTATTTATTATTATTATTGTTATTGTTATTATTATTAATTACCTTAATAGTTGAATGTTTCATCATTTTCTTAAATGATGTTAATCTCAATGACAAATTGTATGATGTTTTTGTCTTGTATCAACTAAATTGTTATCATCGAAAAACCATCATTTTTTTGAAAACCATTTAATTTCTGATATTATCTTAACATGCTTATTATTCCACATCGTTTTCTTGGGAAAGCTTCTAAAAAAGCATTGTTTGAACCTAAAGTAAAAAATGAACAGAAAAGTAAACGTGATGTTGAATAAATTGGTGGAGTGAAGTAAGGGATGGTGTTGTTTTATTTAAGGGTTAGGTTAAATGTAATTTTTCTTTTGTTTATCTGTTATGTTTTTGTCTAATAAATTGACAGTTTATGAACACCATGTTGAATGAAAATTCGTATCTGTGTCTGTTATTAAGAAACTAGTTTGTTTGTGTCCGTTCATTATTATTGTAAACGAACACTAATGAACAATAACGGACACTAATAGACAAATAAACACTAAATAAACGTTAATGGACAAACAAACATAAGCATATCAAAATACTTTACATAAACACCAAGACCCTCCATTGTTGGGGGGGGGGGTGTTGCATTTTGCGATAAACCACTATGGGGAGTTATATAGAGGGGCTTCGTTTCCTACGTAACGATGACGTGGAGAGGTTATGTTGCCCCTCCATAGAGGATAGCCTAATGAATACTACCTCGCATGATATTCAAAAATAATTAACACTTAACATAGTGACAAGCATACATATATATATATTCAAATTAAAATAATGTTTTGAAGTTCAAAATCTACAAACTTGTAGTGTTTCATGATAAACAAACTTCAAATTATTCATTCTTTAAGGAATTTCAACACACATAACACTATTAAACGGCCATTACCACACGGATGTTACCGGACGTAATATGACAGACAATACCGGACGTTCACGAACACTATTGAACAAACGTGGTATTTGTCCGTGTTCGTCCGTTAAGCTTACTGAACAACAATTTTTTTGTCTGTGTCAAGTTGCTTATTAAAAGGACGAACATAAACGAACTTCGAACCGAACGGATGGTCGGATGACCGGTTCTATAACAAACCACAAAATAAATCAAAGATAAAAATAAAGAACTAAGTGAAGGAAATTCCATCCCACATTGATGGAGGAAAGAAAAGGGGAGACTTCCACCATAGTATAAATAGGAGTGTAAGTATTTTGTCTCACATCGCTAGATTATAAAACTAGTAAGCTCTTTATAAGAAAGAAAATTTATATGTTAGTGTTCTTATAAGGCATATCACACCCAGTGGTCCTAGTGGAGGGTGTGAAGCACCCAAACGCGCACGGGCACGGGCGATGGGCGCAATGTGTTGCTTTGATGACGCACTTTGCACTTCGCACGCTCGCATTAAGGGCCGCCTTAGTATTTTTGTTGGGAATTAAGATTTTTAAAAATCCTTCCATCGCGATACGCGACGGGTTTAGACTACCCATCGCGTACCGCGACGTGGAAGGTACGCGGATGACACGCTGCATGCCACGTGGCGTGCCACGTAGCATGCCTAGGGCTGACTCGACCAAGCTATGAGATTCTTCGCGATACGCGACGCCCATTGTCTATGGCCATTGCGTATCGCGACGGGGTCCAAAATCAGCTATAAATAGGTTGGCAACGGGACTTCATTTCTTGTCCAAAATTTTTGATCTCTCTCTAAATTCTCACACACATATAAGAGTATAGTATAATACCGAGTTGTCGCAACGATATCCTATCCGATCGAAAGAAACTAATATACACGAATCCAAAAGCTCTACCTGTTAAGGTATGACATTGTGTCATCGTGTAAAGTTTCTACTCTCGTGATTATCGTTATGATTATTGGTTTTATACTAATCTAGATATACCACATTGTGTTTATCCTAGGTGCTTAATACCAAGAGGCGTTTTCTTTAATTATAAACTTGCAAGGTGAGACATTCGAGTTTTTGTACCACTCACATTTGCGTGAGATAACTGTTTTTCCAACACTGTCATGATAATTTCAAAACTTATAAAACTCATAGCAAATGGTTTAAATGTTTTCAAATATATTTTTAAAGTATTTTAAATACATTACAGTGATTAAGTCTCTGTAGACTTACGGGATGGTTACTACTGGTATTGTGGGGTTTTGTATACAAGGTTTGCCAACTTACACGTTACTTATTGGATAAGTGTTGGCTAATAAGTAATATGACCATAGTCATAGATACGGTCGAGTGACAAGTACCTTTCGGTAATTTGTAAGCAGACAGATGTAAAAACATCTTAATGTTGTAATTGTAAAATGTGTCATTTACAAATGAATGCACTCATCAGTATTTCTTGGTGATTAAATATTTTAAACATGTTTCAGGTGACTTGTTTGAGACAAAGGAATGATGCCTGCGGGCTTTCAGTTTAAATAAGTGGCTTGTCACCAGAATAAAGAAACGTGTTTTGTAAATAAGGGTTTAACCCTATAAAACTTATGTTTGTATCAAAAGGGATTAAATTCCCGGTTTATCATAATAATAATCATGGTGTTTTCATAACTCTGATTTTCCTAACTACGGTTCTGATGAAACATTCCGCTGCAAAATAATTTAATAAACACCGATACCACCAATCAATGTTCACGGCTTCCCTCCCAGGGTATAGGGGTCGAGGGCTGTGACAGGTTCGCTTTCGGCCCTATGTATTACATAGTGATTTAAAGTTTTAAGATAATACTTTGATGAATAATTTTAAAAAGTAAAAGGCCTACGTGCATATATATATATATATATATATATATATATATATATATATATATATATATTGAGAGAGAGAGATATAAATGATAAAATACAATAATCCTTAACGTACCTTAACGTACAAAATACATATATTCACGAAATTGATCCATGAACTCACATCCCAACATCTCGGAATCATCAATAAATACCCAATTAATCATCGATTAACCAAACAAAAACATATTTGGATCGTTAATCGATCAGTTTTTTACTTTTCTTCACGGCCGTTTTGAGTGTATTATGAGCATTTTTGTATTTTTGGCTGAGCGTTTTTGTATTTCGGCTTAAGTGTTTTTGTATTTTGGCTTTGAGCTTTTCGTTTTTGCCTTGAGCGTGATTCGCGTACGTTTTTGTACGTTAAAGATTATTGTACGATAACCTGGCTCTCTCTGTCTCTCTCTCTCTCTCTCTATATATATATATAAAAGGGTTCAAATAAAAAGAAAGAGTTTCCTAAGAATGGTAAGAACCAATAGATTTTTGACAAGTAGCATTACAATCTATGGTGAAAGAACAATTCTAAGAAACTATGTCGGTTATAGTGGTGAAAGAGTAATTGTAGGAAACTATGTCGGTTTTTGGTAATTTTAAATCTCAACCATTGATTAACATGATCTAATGGCTATGATTTATTCCTAGTCTTCTTAGGAAACTACTTCTTTTTAGTATAACCCTCCCTTATATATATATATATCAATCTATTTATATAAATGCCTACTAAAAAATCATGTGTCATTCTCTGGTTGTTCCCCACACCCTCTCATGTCACACCCCCATCTTAGGCCTAGGAGTGCGACCAACAGTTGGTACCACAATTGTAAATAAATCAAAGTTACGTTAGTTTAGCGGAAGTCTTATAAAACTTGTGTATTTAAGATATAAATATTTACAATACAAAAGTCGGGATTATAAAAGATTCCCGAACTAGTTCAAAAGATTTCTTGTTTTACATTTACAAAACCACCACCATTATAATATTAGAGTTTTAACAAAAGGTCCGAGCCATTGGATTTAAACGTAGCACTTCGACACATCCAAGCGCTAATCTTGTTCACCTGCAAAATGTAAGAAAATACGTCAGCAACGAATGCTGGTAAACACGCTGACGCAAAATATTTTACTTTAATACCCCTCGAGACTACGTCTGCCTCGGGCCAAAGTGGCTTAGGAATAACAAAGTTAAATCAACACATTATAAACTTGAGTATCTACTCTAGGTCACCTCAGCAAACACCGCAGCGTTCTACTTAGTTAAGTACCCGTATATATACACGACGGTCATACTCCCTGCAGGAGAGCATCCTACGACCAAGGGCGGTACGGTGTGCCCACCGCGTAGTACCACCTATGTAAGGATCCAAACACACGTATACCACAGCCTGAGGGCTAGGTTTATACTCTTATCTATAACGGTTTTAGGAACACATAGTTCCTTGTAAACAATTTTCATATAACATGTTTGACTCACTTGAAAACAAGTATATTAAAGTTTGGGGGCGTATTCACCTTATCGATTTGGGATCGGCTTCAACACCGTCCGAGGGTCTTTCCCTTGCTATCTCGCACCTATAGTACGAGTATAACTATTTGTTAGTCGGATATACAATCCGGCTTAAGACCTTTAGTCTTGTTTTATTCCTCGATGAACCTTTAGTTCATATATCTCATTTACTTGAAAACCTTTAGTTTAAAAGTAATTATAAACCTTTAGTTTATATGAAAACCCGACGTTTCTTCTTCTCTAAGAAACGTAATCTTTTCTTTTTATTATTTAAAAATACTCTTTATTACTTAAATAATAGTTTCATAACAAAGAATATAATCATATATACTTATACACACATAACGCCCTGCTTGCGGTGCGCACATATAATGTATATATGTGTGAACCCTTGGGTGGGCAAAAGTAAAATTGCACTAATTTTGACGTTATTTTACTAATCACGTGAAAATAACGTTAAAAGTGGCGGAAGGTTAATCAGGCATCATGTGGTGGCGTTGATAGCCGAAAGACAAGGGCACATGCACCAATCAGTCGGTGTCCCGATGATTGAGTGTTATGTGTCTTATGTCCAAGGCTTGATTCAAAACTACTATCGAGTTGGGGGTCTCACCGGAAGCAGCCTCTCTATCCCTATGGGATAGAGGTAAGGCTGTCTACATCTTACCCTCCTCAGACCCTACCATAGCATTGCTATTGGTGGGATATACTGAGTACGATGATGATGATGATATACTTATACACACATATATATTTGGAAATTCGTATCCTTATTTCTTTTCTTTGTTATGTTCGTATTCCTTTTATCGAGGCATCGAG